>NC_059441.1:14079911-14119911 GCF_021028975.2 Sphaerodactylus townsendi
CCCCCCCCCCACCCCCCCCCCCCCCCACCCCCCCCCCCCCCCACCCCCCCCCCCCCCCACCCCCCCCCCCCCCCACCCCCCCCCCCCCCCACCCCCCCCCCCCCCCACCCCCCCCCCCCCCCACCCCCCCCCCCCCCCACCCCCCCCCCCCCCCACCCCCCCCCCCCCCCACCCCCCCCCCCCCCCACCCCCCCCCCCCCCCACCCCCCCCCCCCCCCACCCCCCCCCCCCCCCACCCCCCCCCCCCCCCACCCCCCCCCCCCCCCACCCCCCCCCCCCCCCACCCCCCCCCCCCCCCACCCCCCCCCCCCCCCACCCCCCCCCCCCCCCACCCCCCCCCCCCCCCACCCCCCCCCCCCCCCACCCCCCCCCCCCCCCACCCCCCCCCCCCCCCACCCCCCCCCCCCCCCACCCCCCCCCCCCCCCACCCCCCCCCCCCCCCACCCCCCCCCCCCCCCACCCCCCCCCCCCCCCACCCCCCCCCCCCCCCACCCCCCCCCCCCCCCACCCCCCCCCCCCCCCACCCCCCCCCCCCCCCACCCCCCCCCCCCCCCACCCCCCCCCCCCCCCACCCCCCCCCCCCCCCACCCCCCCCCCCCCCCACCCCCCCCCCCCCCCACCCCCCCCCCCCCCCACCCCCCCCCCCCCCCACCCCCCCCCCCCCCCACCCCCCCCCCCCCCCACCCCCCCCCCCCCCCACCCCCCCCCCCCCCCACCCCCCCCCCCCCCCACCCCCCCCCCCCCCCACCCCCCCCCCCCCCCACCCCCCCCCCCCCCCACCCCCCCCCCCCCCCACCCCCCCCCCCCCCCACCCCCCCCTCCCCCCACACCCCCCCCCTCCCACCCCCCACACCCCCCCCCCCCCCCCCCCCCCCCCTTCCCCCCCCCCCCCCACCCCCCCACCCCCCCACCCCCCCCCCTCCCCCCCCCCCCCCCCCCCCCCCCCCCCCCCCCCCCCCCCCCCCCCCCCCCCACCCCCCCCCCCCCCCCCCCCCCCCCACCACCACCCACCAAAGGCACCTGGTGGGCCACTGCAAGTAGCAGAGAGCTGGACTAGATGGACTCTGGTCTGATCCAGCAGGCTCTTTCTTGTGTTCTTATATTCTTATGACTCAAAGGGGCTGACAATCTCCTTGCCCTTCCCCCCTCACAACAAACACCCTGTGAGGTAGGTGGGGCTGAGAGAGCTCTGAAAAGCTGGCATGCATTGGAGTGTACATTCCCCAGATAAGCCTCCACAGCTCAGGCGGCAGAGCTGGGAATCAAACCCGGTTCCTCCAGATCAGAGTGCACCTGCTCTTAGTCACTACGCCACCGCTTTGCAGGCAAGACGGCAAAGATGGTTGAAAGGGGCCCGCGAGAAAGCGAAGGATATTATAGCAAGATTAATGGTGTTACGGGGGGGTGGGGGGCAAGGAAGATAATTGAAAGAGAAACAGAGGGAGAGATAGAGAAGTTGTGGGAATGACAGAGATGCAACAATATAAACACATTGGACCAGCGTGGGAAGGAGAGGGAACAGAAATAAGTTATGGGCCTTGTTTTCTCCAGAAATTGTGGCGCTTCCATTTCGCCTTTCGGTTGGCAAGCAGGAAGCGTCCCGTCTTTTCGTGACAGACGGGGCCCCAGGGATGACGGAAAGTTCCTCCATCTCCAGCGATAATGTTGCCAATGGTTTATGCTCAAAAACAGGGACGCGTCGGGGGATGAAGGATGTAGCGGCGGCCGCGGTAAAAGCAGCCAGGTTGGGGCTGCCAGGGAAGGCAGCGTTCAAAATCTGCCAAGATTTATGTCGGATATTTCACAGCGAGATGTGCGGGTGTAAAAGATCTGCCGGGGTAGATACGTGGAAACATCTCGGTCTGTCTGGGGATGGAAGCTTTCGGTTTGCTCCGACAAATGCTGCGACTGTGCTTAGGGTCGCCAAACTCCAGGTTTAGCCTAGGGATCTCCTGGAATCTCTACAGATCTCCGAAGTATAGAGATCTGCTCTGCTGGGGAAAATGGCTGTTTTGGAGAGTAGATGCTATGGCTTTAGAACCCACTGGGATTCCTTTCTCCCCAAATCTTGATCTCTGTACTCACCCCCCCACCCAAATCTTTTGCAATTCCCCAACCCATTCTATCCTACTGGGCAGATGTTTTTATCAACAGAGAGGACAGCCGTAGTTGATAGATATAAGGATTTACATTTATGCAGAACCTTATGCAGAACCGGGTTTGATTCCCAGCTCTGCCGCCTGAGCTGTGGAGGCTTATCTGGGGAATTCAGATTCGCCTGTGCACTCCCACACACGCCAGCTGGGTGACCTTGGGCTAGTCACAGCTTCTCGGAGCTCTCTCAGCCCCACCCACCTCACAGGGTGTTTGTTGTGAGGGGGGAAGGGCAAGGAGATTGTCAGCCCCTTTGAGTCTCCTGCAGGAGAGAAAGGGGGGATATAAATCCAAACTCTTCTTCTTCTTCTTCTTCTTCTTCTTCTTCTTCTTCTTCTTCTTCTTCTTCTTCTTCTTCTTCTTCTTCTTCTTCTTCTTCTTCTTCTTCTTCTTCTTCTTCTTCTTCTTCTTTAAAGCCTGTCTATCTCATCAAAGGACTCAAGGCAGGTTTAAATCATACCCTTCACCACCCCAGAAGCTTGCTGAGGGGCCTTGAGTTAATCCCTCGGTGAGCCAGTCAACCTCACTGGGCTGTTGTGAAGAAGAAGAAGAAGAAGAAGAAGAAGAAGAAGAAGAAGAAGAAGAAGAAGAAGAAGAAGAAGAAGAACAAGAACAAGAACAAGAACAAGAACAAGAACAAGAACAAGAACAAGAAGAGGAGGAGGAGGAGGAGGAGGAGGAGGAGGAGGAGGAGGAGTTTGGATTTATATCCCCCCTTTCTCTCCTGCAGGAGACTCAAAGGGGCTTACAATCTCCTTGCCCTTCCCCCCTCACAACAAACCCGGTTCCTCCAGAAGAAGAAGAAGAGGAAGAGGAAGAGGAAGAGGAAGAGGAAGAGGAAGAGGAAGAGGAAGAGGAGTTTGGATTTATATCCCCCCTTTCTCTCCTGTAAGGAGACTCAATGTGGCTTACAAACTCCTTTCTCTTCCTCTCCCCACAACAGACACCTTGTGAGGTAGGTGGGGCTGAGAGACTTCTGAGAGAACTGTGACCAGCCCAAGGTCACCCAGCAGGAATGTAGGAGTGCACAAACACATCTGGTTCACCAGATAAGCCTCCGCCACTCAGGTGGAGGAGTGGGGAATCAAACCTAGTTCTCCAGATTAGAATCCACCTGCTCTTAACCCCTACACCACACTGGCTCTCGGGTATGATGGGGGAGGGAAGGAATGATATACGCCACTTGGAAGGCTTGAGGGATGTGAACAGTAACTGCGGGTGCCTTTTGAATCCTGATTCAATTGGAGACTTGGGCCTGCCTCTTCAACCGGGCATGTCCTCAGACAACCCAAAGGCTGTCTTCCAAAATAGGCAAGTTCCCTGCTCATCGAGTTCTTTGGTCGGATAATGGCACCACGGCAAGGAAAAAAAGACCTCATCTGGAAAGTAAAAGGGGGACTGGAAAGGATTCGGCGTCCAATCTGGTCTCACCCGCTTATAATATCATATTGTCTGCTGGAGGAGCTAGTTTTTCAATTAATGTAGCTATTTGGCCTTCGCTTTTCTCCTTTCTGATTTCCACGGCGGAACAAACGCTCCCGAGCAGCCACGCCATCTTTGAAAAGCGCTGCTTTTTAATGAGAAATCTACATGCTAATAGCTTCCGAATCTTTTTTTTTTCTTCTTCTTCTTTGAGGCTTCTCTCCCTTTCCCCGGGTCTGGTTTCCCAGGAGAGCTGTTGGGGAGAAAAGACTTTCTCCCGAGCTGCTCAGTTACCTCTGACAAAGAGCTGCTTTTCATCATTATAAGACTGTGCTTCTTTAAAAAAAAAACAATTTAGGGGCAAATGTTCCAGTTCAGCAAGAAGAGCATCATGGGGGCTATGCAGGGTGACCAACCATCAGGTGGATTCTGGAGAACTCCTCGAATTATAAGCGATCTTCGGATGACACAAATCAGTCGCCCTGCTTTGGAGGGTGAACTTTATGCCACCATACCCTAAGAACATAAGAACACAAGAAGTAGCCTGCTGGATCAGGCCAGAGTCCATCTAGTCCAGCACTCTGCTACTCGCAGTGGCCCACCAGGTGCCTTTGGGAGCTCACATGCAGCAGGTGAAAGCAATGGCCTTCTGCTGCTGCTGCTCCCGAGCACCTGGTCTGCTAAGGCATTTGCAATCTGAGATCGAGGAGGATCAAGATTGGGAGCCCTGCTAAGGTCCTCTCCAAATTTCCAGGTATTTTCCCACTTGGAGCTAGCAAGAGGGGCGTATCTGCCAGAGGGACAAGGGGTATCACATGTTCCCAGGCGCACGCCATCTAATCACATGGGGGGGTGCCAGGCCTGAGCCGTGCTTGTCGGCTCGTCGGCTCCAGGTGGTAGACCCGGACACCGGCACAAGCTCCAAGTGCTAGAACGGATGAACTCTAGGGCCCTGCTAAGCTTTCCTACTGGGCAGTATCTTCTATTTATTTATAGAGAGTTATTCCCCGTCCATTACAACAGGCTTAGGGCGGGTCTTGGATTCACAACAACCTTGTGAGGTGGGTTAGTTTGGGAGAAAAAGAAAGAAAGAAAGAAAGAAAGAAAGAAAGAAAGAAAGAAAGAAAGAAAGGAAGGAAGGAAGGAAGGAAGGAAGGAAGGAAGGAAGGAAGGAAGGAAGGAAGGAAGGAAGGAAGGAAGGAAGGAAGGAAGGAAGGAAGGAAGGAAGGAAGGAAGGAAGAAAGAAAGAAAGAAAGAAAGAAAGAAAGAAAGAAAGAAAGAAAGGGGGATCGGAGTTCATAGTCCCACCAACAGAAGAACGAACTCCGCCATCCCCCGCTGTTGCCCCCAAATTGGAAGCAGAGTGCAGAATTTTAAAAACGATGCAGTAAAACGGTATTACAGAATTAGAAAATGCCACAGAATGAATATAAAGCATCCCGTCAACAAGAACCGAGTGTGCTGTTTTTGTGTTTGAATGGGACAGAGAGAGCGGGAGAGAGAAAATAAGGGAAAGGGGCAACAGGAGATGGGGTTTACTTTGGGAGTAGTGACCCTCTTGGACTCCACAATAAAAATAAGGGAGGAGGAAGAGGAGTTCAGACTTATACTCCCCCTTTCTCTCCTGTAAGGAGACTCAAAGGGGCTTACAATCTCCTCCCCCCCAGAACAAACACCCTGTGAGGTGGGCGGGGCTGAGAGAGCTCCGAAGAGCTGTGACTAGTCCATGGTCACCCAGTTGGCATGTGTTGGGAGTGCACAAGCTAATCAAGTTCCTCAGATAAGCCTCCACAGCTCAAGTGGCAGAGCGGGGAATCAAACCCGGTTCTCCAGATTAGAGCGCACCTGCTCTTAACCACTATGCCACTGCTGCTTCCCTGAGGGGGTGAAAAGCAGGCAGGGGGTTAAACCGACTAGCGGAACTGAGACTCAGTGTTGCGTTTATCTCCGCTAGCAAAGTGGTGCAGGGAACAGCAGAGATAATCGACAGTATATCAGGGATTGCTGGCTTCGTTCAAAACAATGAGGCGTGAGGTACTGCTAATGCGAGCCGACGTATGATTCTTAAAGGAGTTGCATTGTAAGCGACTTCATGAATACATCCATTTAAGAAATAAAACCTTGGCTCGGAGCTGAGCTGCTAATCCGCAGAGAGATGGGCAGCCGATAAGGGATGAACAGAAGTGGCCATTTTAAATTGTTTTTGATTCGGCATGTTACCATGGATCGGAATCTCTGCTTCCCTTGATCTGGGTGGTTATTTTTTTAGAAGAAGAAGAGTTTGGATTTATATCCCCCCTTTCTCTCCTGCAGGAGACTCAAAGGGGCTGACAATCTCCTCGCCCTTCCCCCCTCACAACAAACACCCTGTGAGGTAGGTGGGGATGAGAGAGCTCCAAGAAGCTGTGACTAGCCCAAGGTCACCCAGCTGGCGTGTGTGGGAGTGCACAGGCTAATCTGAATCCCCCAGATCAGCCTCCACAGCTCAGGCGACAGAGCTGGGAATCATACCCGGTTCCTCCAGATTAGATACACGAGCTCTTAACCTCCTACGCCACTGCTGCTCCGCCTTTATACCCTGTGGGGACCAAAGGCAGCTTGTATTGTTCACCTCTCCAACATTTTATCCCCATAACAACTCTATAAGTTGGTTAGGTGAAGTGTGGCAGGTCGAAGGTCATCCAGTGAGCTCCAGTGAGCTTCTATGGCAGAGTGCAGATTCAAACCTGGGTCTCCAAGTTTCTAGTGTGATAACAGTTTAACTATGAACCCAAGCTGGACTGTTCGGTGGGCAGTATCTTATGTTCATTTATTTACAGATAATTATTCCCTGCCATTTACAACAGGCTTAGGGTGGGTCTTGGATTCACAATAACCTTGTGAGGTAGGGTAGTTTGAGAGAGAGAGAAAGAAAGAGAGAGAGAGAGAGAGAGAGGGAGGGAGGGAGAGAGGGAGAGAGGGAGAGAAGGAGAGAGAGGGGGGATTGGAGTTCATAGCAATCCAAGAAGAAGAAGAAGAAGAAGAAGAAGAAGAAGAAGAAGAAGAAGAAGAAGAAGAAGAAGAAGAAGAAGAAGAAGAAGAAGAAGAAGAAGAAGAAGAAGAAGAAGAGGGGGAGTAGTAGTAGTTTGGATTTATACCCCCTTTCTCTCCTGTAAGGAGACTCAATGTGGCTTACAAACTCCTTTCCCTTCCTCTCCCCACATCAGACACCTTGTGAGGTAGGTGGGGCTGAGAGAGTTCAGAGAGAACTGTGACTAGGCCAAGGTCACCCAGCAGGAAGGCAGGAGTACGGAACCACATCTGGTTCACCAGATAAGCCTCTGCCACTCGGGTGGAGGAGTGGGGAATCAAACCCAGTTCTCCAGATTAGACTCCATCTGCTCTTAACCACTACACCATGCTAGCACTCTGTCTCACCCCTCTAATGAGACAGGATGCAGGCTTAGATGGACCACCGGTCTGATCCTGCAGGGCTCTTCCGATATTCTTACAACCTATTCTTACAACCTTACAACCTAGAAGAAGAAGAAGAAGAAGAAGAAGAAGAAGAAGAAGAAGAAGAAGAAGAAGAATTGGATTTATATCCCCCCTTTATCACCTATAAGGAGACTCAAAGGGGCTTGCAAACTCCTTGCCCTTCCCCGCTCACAACAAACACCCTATTATGTAGGTGGGGCTGAGAGAGCTCCGAAGAACTGTGTCTAGCCCAAGGTCACCCAGCTGGCGTGTGTGAGAGTGCACAGGCTAATCTGAATTCCCCAGATAAGCCTCCACAGCTCAGGCAGCAGAGCAGGGAATCAAACCCGGTTCTCCAGATTAGTGCGCACCTGCTCTTAACCACTACACCACGCTGGCTCTCACTGCAAGCCAAAAGTAAGCAGACCAAATAGCAGATCCAGACTTCCCTGGTGGAGTTCCTGGGAAACGCATCAGCTAGGTGAATATACCATGTTTGACAACTGCGATCACCAGGGGCGTATCTATTAAAAAAATAGCAACTGGGGCAAGGAGTAGAAAGTGCGCCCCCCGTGTCAGTGAAATTCTGCCCACCCAGCGTCCCCCTTGCCTGCCCTTTAAGAACATAAAAATAAGCCTGCTGGATCAGACCAGAGTCCATCTAGTCCAGCACTCTGCTACTCGCAGTGGCCCACCAGGAGCCTTTAGGAGCTCACATGCAGGAGGTGAAAGCAATGGCCTTCTGCTGCTGCTGCTCTCGAGCACCTGGTCTGCTAAGGCATTTGCAACCTCAGATCTAGGAGGATCAAGATTGGGAGCCATAGATCGACTTCTCCTCCATAAATCTGTCCAAGCCCTTTTTCAAGCTATCCAGGTTAGTGGCCATCTTTGCCCCCCACCTCTCTCCAGAGGCTTGTCTGTGTGAGCAGCGCAGAGCTTCTCTTGGAAGAGCAGCCACCATTCCATTCACTTCGGCTTTTCCGCCCCCCCACGTGACTAAATGGCCGCAGCCTGGGGACATTGGACCTTATATGTCCCCCTGGGTGGTACGCCTCTGGTGATCACTCATGGGGTAAACTAGGCCAGTTCTGTCTGGCTGGACTGACCAATGGAAGCCCAACAGAGCCCTTTCTACAAACCTGACTCCTTTCCCAATGTAGAGCCAACCTTTCCCCCGCAACACGCTTTGAAATTTGCTCTGCAAAGTGCAAGGGTTTCTTCTTCTTCTTCTTCTTCTTCTTCTTCTTCTTCTTCTTCTTCTTCTTCTTCTTCTTCTTCTTCTTCTTCTTCTTCTTCTTCTTCTTCTCACCGATGCCATCTGAGCTGACAGAATTAGATCTTTCTGATAGGATCAGGGAGTACTTTAGACCAGGGTTCCCCAACTTAGAGACCATGGGAGCCATCATGAGGACCCCCAATTCTTTCCTTGGAACCTTCAAAAATAACTTATGTAAGCGAGACTGATGCCAATATAGATTCAGGGAGCATTCCCAAAGACCATGAGATGAGAGCCAGCGTGGTGTAGTGGTTATGAGCAGGTGGATTCTAATCTGGAGAACCGGGTTTGATTCCCAACTCCTCCACCTGAGAGGCGGAGGCTTATCTGGTGAACCAGGTGTGTTTCTGCACTCCTACATTCCTGCTTGGGCTAGTCACAGTTCTTCAGAACTCTCTCAGCCCCACCTGCCACACAAGGTGTCTGTTATGGGGAGAGGAAGGGAAAGGAGCTTGTAAGCCACCTTCTTACAGGGGGGAAAGGTGGGATATAAATCCAAAACTCTTCTCTTCACTTTTCTTCTGTCATTAGAGGGAGTGAGCTAAAATGCTGTACTCAGAAAGGACAGTTAGGATAATATTGTTCGGCAGGAAGGTCGGTTAACTGTTCTGGTTGGATGCCATCCCTCCCTGTCAGGAGTATAGGTTACGTCACTCTTTCTACTCACTAGATCTTCGGATGCCCACCCTCCCGGAGTCTGAACTCGGACTGGGAGACGCCAGAATAAAAAAGCCAGATCAAAAAGTTCCCATCTGCTCCCGATTACCATAAATTATTCCGTTGGCATTCCAAGCATGCCCCAACAGTTACAAATAGTTGGTTACAAAGATGTTATTAGGCGGAATCTTGATTAGTC
This sequence comes from Sphaerodactylus townsendi, assembly GCF_021028975.2. NCBI lineage: Eukaryota > Metazoa > Chordata > Lepidosauria > Squamata > Sphaerodactylidae > Sphaerodactylus > Sphaerodactylus townsendi. The sequence goes on from NC_059441.1 coordinate 14,089,076, forward strand.
AGTTTCCGCGGCATGTATTAATAATGTAGGGGAGATGCAAATTAATTTTGAAGGAATCAAGTGCCGCCGCCGCAGCGTCTGCATGATTCGATTCCGCGATTAGTTTGAAAAGTTCTACTACCGGCACATAGGACTGAGTAAATAATGAAGGGGGAGATCTGCTTCTCCTTACATTACCACAGTTCCTGCCCTGCAGCCATTCAGAGCGGAGATGCATTTTGAATGGAAAATGGGATGTTTTGTGCGCTGATGGCTGCGTTTGCCATTCAAAGACTTCCTCGAGCTGCCTACAGTCCTGACATTCATGAATCCCACAAGGAGATCTCCAGGTTGTTTCTCTGCCGGCGCCAGAATGGTAGGGATTCCGATCCCATCTGCGTGTCTCGCACGCATCTTTCAGGCACTCGGTAAGAAAACTGCCTGCCGTGTCGGGTCAGATGCAAAAGCAGGACATAAACAACAAGAAAAACAGCTCAAGGCTGATCTGCCAAGTGTGGGTGTCAGACCCAGAATCACAGAAACAGAGTTGGAAGAGACCACCAGGGTCATCAAGTCCAACCCCCTGCTGTGCAGGAACACACAATCAAAGCACTCCCAACAGATGGCCGGCCATCCAGCGTCTACCTAAAAACCTCCAAAGAAGGAGACTCCACCACCCACCGGTGTAGCGTATTCCACTGTCAAACAGCCCTTACCATCAGGAAGTTCTTCCTAATGTTTTGGTGGAATCTCTTTTCCTGCACCTTGAACCCATGACTCCTTGTCCTAGCCCAGTGATGGCGAACCTCTGGCACGGGTGCCAGAGGTGGCACTCAGAGCCCTCTCTGTGGGCACGCACAGAGTGCCCCCACACACACATCTAGGCTGGCCGGGGCCGCTGGTCTCGGTTATTAGCATTAAACCTAAGACCAAGTTTTGGGGAAGTAGTGTAGGTAACCCTGTTAAGCGCTGTTAAACTAAAGCGCAATCCTTTACTTAGGAGTAAGCTCGGTTGTGGCAATGGGGCTTGCTTCTGAGTAAAGCCTCCTAGGGCCGTGATTCACCCGTTGGAAGAGTTGCACGGTTGCTTCAAAGCAAAGCCATCGACTACCACCAAGCTTACTCCTAACACACGCCTCGGAGCCAAAAAAATTTCTAAACAAAAACCTCAATATTCAGGTTAAATTGCCCTGTCGATAAATAAGCGGGTTTTGGGTTGCAGTTTGGGCACTCGGTCTCGAAAAGGTTTGCCATCACTGCCCTAGCCTCTGGAGCAGCAGAAAACAAGCTTGCTCCCTCACCAACATGACAACCCTCTAAATATTAAAACGTGGCTATCATGGTTAGACCTCGCCTGGAATATTGTGCACAGTTCTGGGTGTTGGAAGATCCACACCTGGTGCGTGTGTATCCCTTGAAAAGTAGCAGAGTGGCACAGAGGCTAAACACAGGGAAGCTTACCTGGGTACAAACACGTGGTTGAGCTTGCTAGAGAGAACTTCAGACACAAAAGAAAATCAGAGTCATTTGTAGTTTCTTATCTAATAAAAAGAGTATTTATTAGTGAACTCCATTCTGGATAGAAAGGTGTAGAGATAGGTTCACTATCTAGTCTAATCTAGCTGGATGGAGGCGGATGTGTAGGAGACACATCCTCTCCCTAGGCATGGTGAAGGTAAGAGGTAAAAATGGAGAGGGTCTCCGAGAAGAAGGCGGAAGCAAGGGAGGAAGTCCCTAAGAGTATCAGTCTACATCAAAGGGATAGACACAGCATGATAGAGTAAAGGTGACAAATTCCTAAGTCCCTATCTAGCCACTAGCTCGCTAGTAAAACCCCCCCTCTGTAGGATGAGGCAGGAAACAGCGTACAGTCCCTTTCTTCCAACACTGGGCACCGCAATTCCGGAAGGTTATTGACAAGCTGGAACGGGTCCAGAGGAGGGCGACCGTCTGGAATCCATGCCCTACGAGGAGAGACTTAGGGAGTTGGGGATGTCCCCCTTTAACCTTCTCTTCTCCAGTCAAGAGAGATGTCCTTTAGTTATTTTTCTCTACACAAAAGCATGTTGTCCTCACATTTATTCCTGGAATGGCTAGGAGGGCTTCAGTTACTTCCCTCAAGCGGCAAAATGATAAAAGGTCAGGAATCCATGCCCTATGAAGAGAGACTTAGGGACCCTTCAGCCTTCTCTCTGGATATCGAAGAGATCGAAAAAGTGCAGAGAAGGGCAACGAGGATGACTGAGGGACTGGAGCACCTTCCCTATGAGGAGAGGCTGCAGCGTTTGGGACTCTTTAGTTTGGAGAGGAGACATCTGAGGCGGGATATGATTGAAGTCTATAAAATTACGCATGGGGTAGAAAATGTTGACAGAGAGAAATTTTTCTCTCTTTCTCACAATACTAGAACCAGGGGGCATTCATTGAAAATGCTGGGGGGAAGAATTGGGACAAATAAAAGGAAACACTTCTTCACGCAACGTGTGATTGGTGTTTGGAATATGCTGCCGCAGGAGGCGGTGATGGCCACTAACCTGGGTAGCTTTAAAAAGGGCTTGGACAGATTGATGGAGGAGAAGTCGATTTATGGCTACCAATCTTGATCCTCTTTGATCTGAGATTGCAAATGCCTTAACAGTCCAGGTGATCGGGAGCAACAGCCGCAGAAGGCCATTGCTTTCACATCCTGCATGTGAGCTCCCAAAGGCACCTGGTGGGCCACTGCGAGTAGCAGAGAGCTGGACTAGATGGACTCTGGTCTGATCCAGCTGGCTTGTTCTTATGTTCTTATGTTCTCTTCTCCAGTCTAAACGTACCCGGCTCCCAAAGAGAGATGTCCTTTAGTTATTATGACTAGCATCCATTGATCCTCCTCTCCTTCATGGATTTGACGCCATTTTACAGCCGCCTGGAATGGAAGTCTTCATCACCTGCTAGCGAATTTCAAAATTCGAGTGAAGAAGCACTTCCTTTTTTGTCCATCTTGAATTAAACGCCCATCTTCTTCACTGGGTGCTCCCAATAGGAGCGGGAAAACTATTCCCTTCCTACTTTCTCCGACCCCATGCATAATTTTATAAACCTCCGTTGAGTCCCCAGAACCATTGTGAGATGTTGAATCATCTCCTTGGCATATCCTTTGAGGAAGATGGGAGATTGCCCCCTAGTGGATTTCCCAAGATGGCGCGGGTTTCCGCCTTCGGTCTACATGTGTGATTTTTACGCCCACTGCCCTCTGCCAATGCACCAGCGGCTTAGCCGTGTTTCTGACTCATGTCGGCTGCTCAGAGATACTCAGTAGGACAAAAGCCAGATGAGGAACGCATCAAGTGACATCAGTCGCGTTCTTCTCCTTGTGGCATGTGTTCTTGGCAAAGGAAATGCACAGCGGCACACGGTGGAATCAGAGAGCCCTTGAGAGCTGGGATCCGTACAGGATGGTGGAGCCAAGCTGAATTTTCCAGATGTATCAAGGCTATTAGCTAGGGCTGAATAGGGCTGATCTATGGCTGAATAGGACTGATCTATGGCTACCAATCTTGATCCTCCATGATCTCAGATTGCAAATGCCTTAGCAGACCAGGGGCTCAGGAGCAGCAGCAGCAGAAGGCCGTTGCTTTCACATCCTGCACGTGAGCTCCCAAAGGCATCTGGTGGGCCACTACGAGTAGCAGAGAGCTGGACTAGATGGGCTCTGGTCTGATCCAGCAGGCTAGTTCTTATATTCTTATGTTCTTAATAGTAGATAGGAGAGGACAGCAGAGAATCCCACTTGAATGGGAAGTTGTCCTTGCGAGCCAGAGTGGTGTAGCGGCTAAGAGCAGGTGGATTCTAATCTGGAGAACCGGGTTCGATCCCCCACTCCTCCACCTGAGTGGCAGAGGCTTATCTGGTGAACCAGATGTGTTTCCGCACTCCTGCATTCCTGCTGGGTGACCTTGGGATGGTCACAGTTCTCTCCCGACTCTCTCAGTCCCACCGACCTCACGAGGTGTCTGTTGTGGGGAGAGGAAGGGAAAGGAGCTTGTAAGCCACCTTGAGTCTCCTTACAGGAAAGAAAGGTGGGGTATAAATCCAAACTCTTCTTCTTCTTGGCCTTTCTCCATGCCTTATCCATCATCTTGTGCTCCAGAAGCTCTTAGCAGGAGCAACAGTGGCGTAGCAGGTTAAGAGCCCATGTATCTAATCTGGAGGAACCGGGTTTGATTCCCAGCTCTGCCGCCTGAGCTGTGGAGGCTTATCTGGGGAATTCAGATTAGCCTGTACACTCCCACACACGCCAGCTGGGTGACCTTGGGCTAGTCACAGCTCTTCTGAGCTCTCTCAGCCCCACCCACCTCACAGGGTGTTTGTTGTGAGGGGGGAAGGGCAAGGAGATTGTAAGCCTCTTTGAGTCTCCTGCAGGAGAGAAAGGGGGGATATAAATCCAAACTCCTCCTCCTCCTCCTCCTCCTCCTCCTCCTCCTCTTCTTCTTCTTCTTCTTCTTCTTCTTCTTCTTCTTCTTCTTCTTCTTCTTCTTCTTCTTCTTCTTCTTCTTCTTCTTCTTCTTCTTCTTCTTCTTCTTCTTCGATAGCCATGTTCTGAAAAGCCGCCGACACTCTCTCTGGCGGTTTTTACTGAACGTTGGCTCCACAACAGATCACACGTAGTCCTTGAATTCCAAGCAGGTTCTTTCTCCCGGAGCATCTGCATTGCCGTAAGTGTGAAGGGACCATTTCTTGCTACGCTTCATCACGTTCCAAAGGTCAGCGATGAGCGTTAAGGCTGAAATAATGGGGGAAGGGGAGCAGAAAATGGAAATTTTCAGAGGCTGCCTTGACGTTTTGAAAAACACATGGAAGCTTCACGTCATGAACCCATACAGACTGGTGCCAGTGCTGAGCTGAGAGTTGACCGATAAGAGCCCAAGTGCCTGCTAACCCTTTCGCTGACGGAGGTGCTGAAACCCCGCCGCTGAACGGCACGGCGGCTGGAGACGCACAGCCACGTCAACCCGGCATTTGCAAATTGCTGACAAACTTGATTCTGTCAGCAAACTGAAGATCTCACTTAAAAGCCATTGATCTCGTGCGCCGGCAAAAGCGGCGGCTCTTCAAAAATTTATAAGTTGCGCTCCGCAACTTGCAAAATATATTCTTCTGCTGCCAGGGGCTTTGGGGGGGGGGGGGGCGGGGTGGAGTGTTTTTTAGATATGGAAGTCGGAGAGGTTGTGTAATAGTAAAACGCTAACTCCGGGAGGAGGGAGCAAGCTTTGGAGATTTTCAAAGGGTGGTGGTGGGGAACGGCGGGCATCTCTGGCTCAATATTAGTACGAGCAGACCAGATAATTTTGATGCTCCACAGAAGGGCCGGCGTAACAGAACGTGCTCGTTTTCTGTGTATGGAGGGAGGAGGTCGTTCGAGCTCGAGGTTAACGGGTTCAGCAGGTGCTGAGGGGAAGATTTATTCGGTCTCTGGCTGGCAGCCGCAAGTGCTTTCAAGTTGCAGCCGGCTTATAGCAACCTTGTGGGGTTTTGAAGTCAGGTGATGTTGAGAAGCTGTTTGCCATTGCTTTCCTCTGCACAGGATATCCTGGCTATTCTCTCCACTAAGTACCAACCGGGAATTTATTATATTTATTTATCTCTGCAATCCATCCCCCATCCTATACCAGTAGTGGCGGACCTATGGCATGAGTGCCAGAGGTGGCACTCAGAGCCCTCTTTGTGGGCACGCGCACAGAGTTCATCACCCCCACCTCACACACTCATCTAGGCTGGCCAGGGCTGCTGGGCACAATGCCTCACAGCAAGCAAGGAGGACTCGGCTGGCAGGCCTGGTGCCTGTGCTCTGGGTGGCTGATTCCTGAGTGGGGGGCAGAGGAGGCGGAGATGCTAGAGAGGTGCAGAGCGGTGTGCGCGGGACTTGGGGTGCACGCAGGACTAAAACGTTAGTATTCAGGTTAAATTGCCGTGTTGGCACTTTGCGATAAATAAGTGGGTTTTTGGGTTGCAATTTGGGCACTCGGTCTCGAAAAGGTTCGCCATCCCTGTCCTATACCGTAGTCTCAGGGTGGCTAACAAATGGAGATGAAGCCCCGTTAAAACATACCAAGTTAACATCAAAATAAAAACATAGCTGAAACTATACAGAAAGTCCTTTTAAAACACCATTAAAAATCCCCACCCCAGTCCATTTCCCATAATCCTTCTCGTTCCCACTAAGATACGGTCATCACTTCCCCTTCCCCGATCTGGAACAATTCTCTTGCGTCCTCGCACTGCCTCATGGGAATTGTAGTGTGTTTTTTTTCTGGCACAGTCCTAAGTAACCAGACTGAATGCCACAAGCTGGACAGGCATAAAGCCGATCGTCATGCTGTCCGATTCAAATGTACAAACTAGCAAGGTGCCCGGGAGAGGGGGTTTGATTTGCATGTAAACGTGAAAGTTTTGTAACCTTTCTTGGGGCGAAAAAGTAACTTGACCACTACAGTTCTCCTGATGTTTACAGCATCAGTAATCGGTTTTAGTAATCGGTAATAATCGGTAATAATCGGTTTCAGTAATCAGTAATAATCGATAATAATCAGTTTCAGTAATCGGTAATAATCGATAATAATTGGTTTCAGTAATCGGTAATAATCGGTTTCAGTAATCAGTAATAATGGTTTCAGTAGTCAGTAATAATCTGTAATAATAATCGGTTTCAGTAATCGGTAATGATCGATAATAATCGGTTTCAGTAATCGGTAATAATCGATTTCAGTAGTCAGTAATAATCTGTAATAATAATCGGTTTCAGTAATCGGTAATAATCCTATTACACGCAGGGGGCGTCTGGTCATGCAGGGGGGCAGTCCGGACACTCTGGGGGCGTGCAGACACGCAGGGGGGCCATCCGGACACGCAGGGGGCCATCTGGACATGCAGGGGGGCGTCCGGACATGCAGAGGTGTATCTTGTGGGGGAGAAGGGGGTCTCGCAATGCACCTAGATCACATGGGGGGAGTGCATTGGGCTGTCTCTTCCCACCCCAGAGGCCAGGAAGAGGCAGTGAGCCTGGGACCAGGTGAGTGAATCCATGGGGAAACTGAGGCTCTCTTGCCTGCCCCATTGCTTGCCTCCACTCACCCGGCCTTTGCTGCTCTCTTGTTTGTCCCTGTCACTTGGGGGGAACACAATCCCAGTGGCACCCGGGCACCATTTCCTGCCAGCATTCCGCTGTCCCAATCTTCATCCTGAAAACAGAGAAACACTACAAGAAACTTGATTCAAAACTGCCCTGTGCTTGGGAGAAATGGGACCGCTGAGCCGCCAGCAGCAGCAGCAGCAGTCTCTCATCCAACCCAAGATGGCGCCGACGAGGGCTGCCTCGGTGGAATGCTCTCAAATGGCTTCTACATTTTCTACTATTTCCTGCAATTTACAACGAATTTCATACTCCAGAGACCATCTGCTAAGAATTGAGGGAACGTTTCCTTAAGCAGTGGCTCTCCTGCAACTTTTGCATTCCCTATCTGTCTTTACAACCACGGAGGAAATTTCAGCACAGGAGGCAGCCATTTCCGGCAACAACAGATCTTTACAACCATGGAGGAAATTTCCCAGCACAGAAGGCAGCCATTTCCCCGGCAACAACAGATCCAGCAAAACAAGCACAGGCTGGCAGAGACGAAGAGGTAAAGAAGGGCGGGAATTTTAAATAGACTAAGGAATAAAGGGAATTAAAAAAACCCCAAGCTCCCTTCAATCTTTCTTACCAATCTATGCTCACTTGCCAACAAGATAGATGAAATACTTCTTTTAAACAGATGCACAATTCTGATTTTTACAACGCATCATGCCCTATGCTTTACTGAAACCTGGCTAAATGAGAGCATTGATGATAATAGCATGTGCATACCGAGGGTTTCAGATATTTCGTTCTGTGACAGGATTGCAGAATTATCAGAGGGAAGAAAAAAGGAGGAGGATTATGTATATACATCAACAAAAGCTGGTGTCAAGACATAACAATAATTCAAAGAGATTCTGTGATGAAAATTTCTGGAGTCCTTACTTATTAATTGCAAACCCTTTATTCCCCTCGGTGAGATAAATTCAGTTCTGGTTTTTTTGGTTTATATTCATCCACAAGCATCTGGTAAAAAAGGCATTAAGAAACTCTTAACCGATCAGATTATGGAGGCTGAAGCCAAATACCCCTGATTCACTTTGGTTATTATTTTGGGAGATTTAAACAAAGCAAACTTGAAGGGAAGACCTACCAAAAATACTTCTTCAGCATGTCAACTCGTCCCACCACAGAGGCAAGAATATCTTAGACCACTGCTATACAACACTGAAAAGATGCTTATCGGTCTTTAATACTAATGAAAGCAGCTGTAGGCCATTCTGATCATTGCATGATTCACCTTGTACCTGCTTACAAACAAAGATTTAAAGCCACAAACCAATAACTGGAAATCAGTGAGAACTTGGACTGAAGAGTGCAAAGTTAAAGCTTCGCAGGCTTTGCCTCTTGACTGCGCTACAGACTGGAATATTTTTAAAGACACCTCTGCAGATTTTGGATGAACTCACAGATACTGTAACATCATATGTCAGCTTCCTTGTGAAGATCTTTGTATACCAACCAGGAACTTTTGGCGTGATATATAGTAAATAAACAACAAACCTTTGGTTCACAAAGCTAAACTTAAGCAGTTACGGGTGCGTTCCAAAGAAGAGGCCTTACTGGTGAGAAGGGTGATAGAGATATGTGCTGTACAATCAGGCCAGAAATGTATTAACAAAGGGAGATCAGAGCAGCAAAAAGAAACTACTCTGAAAAGCTAAAAAATCAGTTTTCACCAAATCAGAACAGCAAACATGTGGAAAACTCTCAAAAATATCACCGGTTACAGTAAACCACCTTCCCAAGCTGAAGGAAATCAACAATTGGCAGACAACCTGAACGTGTTCTACTGTAGGTTTGAAAACAATCTACAGTCACCTTTCTCCCACAACCTCTATCTCAGATGCACCAACAATAGCTAAACTTCCTATAACTGAACCCATTTCATTGGGTTTACAACCCCCCTGGTGATCTCAGAAAAGGAAGTGCAAGATCTATTTCGACAAGACAGAAGCCTGGAAAAGCACCAGGCCCAGACAAGTGATGCAACACCTTCTTGCCTAAAAGTCTGTGCTGTCCAATTTAGGCCCCCATCTTCACCCAAATCTTTAACAAATCACTAGAGATGTGCTATGTTTCCTTCCTGCTTCAAACACCTCCACTATCGTCCCAGTGCCGAAGAAGCCTTCCATCAAGGAACTGAATCGACTACAGACCAGTTTGCTCCTAACATCTGTAGTTTATGAAAACTTTTGAAAGGCTAGGTGATGTACCATTTTAGAGAAACCATCACGGATCCACTGTTCGGACCCCCTTGCAATTTGGCATACCGGAGCAAATAGATCGACAGATGATGCTGTTAATATGGCTTTGCACTATATCCTACAGCATCTTGAATCAGCCAAAGACCTATGCAAGGGTCTCCTTCTTTGTTGACTTTAGTTCAGCATTCAATACTATCAGACCGGACATTCTTCTAACCAAACTAAATCCAGCTAGCAGTACCTAAGGCATATTTGTATCGTGCGGATCACAAGCCCTTTCTAACAGATAGGAAACAGCAGGTGAAGCTAGGAAAAATTACATCAGACACCTGTAAAGAATGGGCACAGGGGGAATTTAAGGCTGTGTACTTTCCACCACTTCGCTTGTCTCTGTATACCAATGACTGCATCTCAAATAATCCATCTGTTAAAATACTGAAAGTTGCAGATGATACAACAGTGATTGGTCTCATTCAGGTTCTTGATGAAACCGCATACAGGCCGGGAGGTTGAACAACTAGCCTGCATTGGTGCCACTGGAACAGTCTAGAACTGAACACACTTAAAACCGTAGAAGTGGTGGTAGATTTCAGGAGAAACCCTCCCATCCTACCTCCTCTCACAATACTAGACAATACAGTATCAACAGTGAGAGACCTTTAAATTTCTAGGCTCCATCATTATCTACATGACCTAAAATGGTCACCTAATATCAAAAATGTCATTAAAAAAGCACAACAAAGAATGTCTTCTTTCTGCGCCAACTCAGGAAGCTCAAACTGCCCAAGGAGCTGCTGATACAGTTCTACAGAGGAATCATTGGAGTCTGTCATCTGCACCCTCTATAACTGTGTGGTTTGGTTCTGCAACCCAACAAGACCGACAAAGACTACAGAGAATAATCAGAACTGCAGAAAAAAACAATTGCTGCCTAACCTACTTACCTTCCATTGAGGACCTGTATACTGCCTGGGTCAAAAAAAAAAGGGCAGTGAAAATGTTACTGACCCCTAGCATCCTGGACATAAACTGTTTCAACTCTTACCCTCTAAGCATCGCATACAGAGCACTGCACATAGAGACAACTAGACTATAAGAACAGTTTTTTCCAGAATACCATCACTCTATTAAACAAATGAATTCCCTCGATAATGTCAAACTATTTATTATATATTTATTATATAATTACTGCACTACTTTTTTCATCATTCCTATTACCCATCTCCTCCCAATTATGACTGTATGACTATAGCCTGTGCTGACATTTCATTTTATTTTATGATTTTACATTTTATGTTTTTATTACTATTGATTGTTTCCTGATTGCTTACTAGACCTATATGACAATCATTAAGTGCTGTACCTTATGATTCTTGACAAATGTATTTTCTTTTATGTACACTGAGAGCATATGCACCGGAGACAAATTCCTTGTGTGTCCAATCACACTTGGCCAATAAAGATTCTATTCTATTCTATTCTATTCTATTTTTTTTTTTCAAACTGACCTAGAATTGCCACGAAAGTTATTCGCAACTCTAGTCCGAAACTGACAAATGTCCAGGGGTTAATTGCAGTACATCTCTAGGACGGTCTGCAAACAGGCCTCAACTCTCCCAAGATAATTAAAGCAGCACAATAATAACAATAATCACAATGTGCGCACGTCTTCTGGACCCGCAATTCCTGCCAGCACAACTCCCAGGCCTGCTCGACGGAGAGTCAGCTCCGGTTAGATAACGCGCTCGGCAGCGCCGTTGATTAAGATGGATCCCGTCACCCAAATGAGTAGTGACGGACTTGTCATGAATCTTTCCCCTCGAATCACGGGAAGGGGGAAGATAAACGTTGCTTCTGTTTTGCCTCCCTGATGGGCTGTCTCTCCCATGAACACGTTTTAAAATTAAAGATTAACTTGGAGGTCTTTGGAAGTGCAAAAAACGGGGTGGTGGCAAAATGGATAGGAGCCCCGTGGCGCAGAGTAGGAAGCTGCAGCGCAGCGGTCAAAGCTCTGCTCGTGATCTGAGTTCGATCCCGACAGAAGTCAGTTTCAGGTAGGTAGCTCAAGGCTGATTCAGCTTTCCATCATAGAATCATAGAGTTGGAAGAGGAGGAGGAGGAGGAGGAGGAGGAGGAGGAGGAGGAGGAGGATCTCCCCCCCCCCACCCCCCCCCCCCCCCCCACCGCCGCCGGCGCCCCCCCCCCCCCCCGCCCCCCCCCCCGCCACGTCCCCCCCCCCGCCACCCCCCCCCGCAGCCAGCCCCCCCCCTTAGCACCCCCCCACCCCCCCCCCCCCCCACCCCCCCCCCCCCCCACCCCCCCCCCCCCCCACCCCCCCCCCCCCCCACCCCCCCCCCCCCCCACCCCCCCCCCCCCCCACCCCCCCCCCCCCCCACCCCCCCCCCCCCCCACCCCCCCCCCCCCCCACCCCCCCCCCCCCCCACCCCCCCCCCCCCCCACCCCCCCCCCCCCCCACCCCCCCCCCCCCCCACCCCCCCCCCCCCCCACCCCCCCCCCCCCCCACCCCCCCCCCCCCCCACCCCCCCCCCCCCCCACCCCCCCCCCCCCCCACCCCCCCCCCCCCCCACCCCCCCCCCCCCCCACCCCCCCCCCCCCCCACCCCCCCCCCCCCCCACCCCCCCCCCCCCCCACCCCCCCCCCCCCCCACCCCCCCCCCCCCCCACCCCCCCCCCCCCCCACCCCCCCCCCCCCCCACCCCCCCCCCCCCCCACCCCCCCCCCCCCCCACCCCCCCCCCCCCCCACCCCCCCCCCCCCCCACCCCCCCCCCCCCCCACCCCCCCCCCCCCCCACCCCCCCCCCCCCCCACCCCCCCCCCCCCCCACCCCCCCCCCCCCCCACCCCCCCCCCCCCCCACCCCCCCCCCCCCCCACCCCCCCCCCCCCCCACCCCCCCCCCCCCCCACCCCCCCCCCCCCCCACCCCCCCCCCCCCCCACCCCCCCCCCCCCCCACCCCCCCCCCCCCCCACCCCCCCCCCCCCCCACCCCCCCCCCCCCCCACCCCCCCCCCCCCCCACCCCCCCCCCCCCCCACCCCCCCCCCCCCCCACCCCCCCCCCCCCCCACCCCCCCCCCCCCCCACCCCCCCCCCCCCCCACCCCCCCCCCCCCCCACCCCCCCCCCCCCCCACCCCCCCCCCCCCCCACCCCCCCCCCCCCCCACCCCCCCCCCCCCCCACCCCCCCCCCCCCCCACCCCCCCCCCCCCCCACCCCCCCCCCCCCCCACCCCCCCCCCCCCCCACCCCCCCCCCCCCCCACCCCCCCCCCCCCCCACCCCCCCCCCCCCCCACCCCCCCCCCCCCCCACCCCCCCCCCCCCCCACCCCCCCCCCCCCCCACCCCCCCCCCCCCCCACCCCCCCCCCCCCCCACCCCCCCCCCCCCCCACCCCCCCCCCCCCCCACCCCCCCCCCCCCCCACCCCCCCCCCCCCCCACCCCCCCCCCCCCCCACCCCCCCCCCCCCCCACCCCCCCCCCCCCCCACCCCCCCCCCCCCCCACCCCCCCCCCCCCCCACCCCCCCCCCCCCCCACCCCCCCCCCCCCCCACCCCCCCCCCCCCCCACCCCCCCCCCCCCCCACCCCCCCCCCCCCCCACCCCCCCCCCCCCCCACCCCCCCCCCCCCCCACCCCCCCCCCCCCCCACCCCCCCCCCCCCCCACCCCCCCCCCCCCCCACCCCCCCCCCCCCCCACCCCCCCCCCCCCCCACCCCCCCCCCCCCCCACCCCCCCCCCCCCCCACCCCCCCCCCCCCCCACCCCCCCCCCCCCCCACCCCCCCCCCCCCCCACCCCCCCCCCCCCCCACCCCCCCCCCCCCCCACCCCCCCCCCCCCCCACCCCCCCCCCCCCCCACCCCCCCCCCCCCCCACCCCCCCCCCCCCCCACCCCCCCCCCCCCCCACCCCCCCCCCCCCCCACCCCCCCCCCCCCCCACCCCCCCCCCCCCCCACCCCCCCCCCCCCCCACCCCCCCCCCCCCCCACCCCCCCCCCCCCCCACCCCCCCCCCCCCCCACCCCCCCCCCCCCCCACCCCCCCCCCCCCCCACCCCCCCCCCCCCCCACCCCCCCCCCCCCCCACCCCCCCCCCCCCCCACCCCCCCCCCCCCCCACCCCCCCCCCCCCCCACCCCCCCCCCCCCCCACCCCCCCCCCCCCCCACCCCCCCCCCCCCCCACCCCCCCCCCCCCCCACCCCCCCCCCCCCCCACCCCCCCCCCCCCCCACCCCCCCCCCCCCCCACCCCCCCCCCCCCCCACCCCCCCCCCCCCCCACCCCCCCCCCCCCCCACCCCCCCCCCCCCCCACCCCCCCCCCCCCCCACCCCCCCCCCCCCCCACCCCCCCCCCCCCCCACCCCCCCCCCCCCCCACCCCCCCCCCCCCCCACCCCCCCCCCCCCCCACCCCCCCCCCCCCCCACCCCCCCCCCCCCCCACCCCCCCCCCCCCCCACCCCCCCCCCCCCCCACCCCCCCCCCCCCCCACCCCCCCCCCCCCCCACCCCCCCCCCCCCCCACCCCCCCCCCCCCCCACCCCCCCCCCCCCCCACCCCCCCCCCCCCCCACCCCCCCCCCCCCCCACCCCCCCCCCCCCCCACCCCCCCCCCCCCCCACCCCCCCCCCCCCCCACCCCCCCCCCCCCCCACCCCCCCCCCCCCCCACCCCCCCCCCCCCCCACCCCCCCCCCCCCCCACCCCCCCCCCCCCCCACCCCCCCCCCCCCCCACCCCCCCCCCCCCCCACCCCCCCCCCCCCCCACCCCCCCCCCCCCCCACCCCCCCCCCCCCCCACCCCCCCCCCCCCCCACCCCCCCCCCCCCCCACCCCCCCCCCCCCCCACCCCCCCCCCCCCCCACCCCCCCCCCCCCCCACCCCCCCCCCCCCCCACCCCCCCCCCCCCCCACCCCCCCCCCCCCCCACCCCCCCCCCCCCCCACCCCCCCCCCCCCCCACCCCCCCCCCCCCCCACCCCCCCCCCCCCCCACCCCCCCCCCCCCCCACCCCCCCCCCCCCCCACCCCCCCCCCCCCCCACCCCCCCCCCCCCCCACCCCCCCCCCCCCCCACCCCCCCCCCCCCCCACCCCCCCCCCCCCCCACCCCCCCCCCCCCCCACCCCCCCCCCCCCCCACCCCCCCCCCCCCCCACCCCCCCCCCCCCCCACCCCCCCCCCCCCCCACCCCCCCCCCCCCCCACCCCCCCCCCCCCCCACCCCCCCCCCCCCCCACCCCCCCCCCCCCCCACCCCCCCCCCCCCCCACCCCCCCCCCCCCCCACCCCCCCCCCCCCCCACCCCCCCCCCCCCCCACCCCCCCCCCCCCCCACCCCCCCCCCCCCCCACCCCCCCCCCCCCCCACCCCCCCCCCCCCCCACCCCCCCCCCCCCCCACCCCCCCCCCCCCCCACCCCCCCCCCCCCCCACCCCCCCCCCCCCCCACCCCCCCCCCCCCCCACCCCCCCCCCCCCCCACCCCCCCCCCCCCCCACCCCCCCCCCCCCCCACCCCCCCCCCCCCCCACCCCCCCCCCCCCCCACCCCCCCCCCCCCCCACCCCCCCCCCCCCCCACCCCCCCCCCCCCCCACCCCCCCCCCCCCCCACCCCCCCCCCCCCCCACCCCCCCCCCCCCCCACCCCCCCCCCCCCCCACCCCCCCCCCCCCCCACCCCCCCCCCCCCCCACCCCCCCCCCCCCCCACCCCCCCCCCCCCCCACCCCCCCCCCCCCCCACCCCCCCCCCCCCCCACCCCCCCCCCCCCCCACCCCCCCCCCCCCCCACCCCCCCCCCCCCCCACCCCCCCCCCCCCCCACCCCCCCCCCCCCCCACCCCCCCCCCCCCCCACCCCCCCCCCCCCCCACCCCCCCCCCCCCCCACCCCCCCCCCCCCCCACCCCCCCCCCCCCCCACCCCCCCCCCCCCCCACCCCCCCCCCCCCCCACCCCCCCCCCCCCCCACCCCCCCCCCCCCCCACCCCCCCCCCCCCCCACCCCCCCCCCCCCCCACCCCCCCCCCCCCCCACCCCCCCCCCCCCCCACCCCCCCCCCCCCCCACCCCCCCCCCCCCCCACCCCCCCCCCCCCCCACCCCCCCCCCCCCCCACCCCCCCCCCCCCCCACCCCCCCCCCCCCCCACCCCCCCCCCCCCCCACCCCCCCCCCCCCCCACCCCCCCCCCCCCCCACCCCCCCCCCCCCCCACCCCCCCCCCCCCCCACCCCCCCCCCCCCCCACCCCCCCCCCCCCCCACCCCCCCCCCCCCCCACCCCCCCCCCCCCCCACCCCCCCCCCCCCCCACCCCCCCCCCCCCCCACCCCCCCCCCCCCCCACCCCCCCCCCCCCCCACCCCCCCCCCCCCCCACCCCCCCCCCCCCCCACCCCCCCCCCCCCCCACCCCCCCCCCCCCCCACCCCCCCCCCCCCCCACCCCCCCCCCCCCCCACCCCCCCCCCCCCCCACCCCCCCCCCCCCCCACCCCCCCCCCCCCCCACCCCCCCCCCCCCCCACCCCCCCCCCCCCCCACCCCCCCCCCCCCCCACCCCCCCCCCCCCCCACCCCCCCCCCCCCCCACCCCCCCCCCCCCCCACCCCCCCCCCCCCCCACCCCCCCCCCCCCCCACCCCCCCCCCCCCCCACCCCCCCCCCCCCCCACCCCCCCCCCCCCCCACCCCCCCCCCCCCCCACCCCCCCCCCCCCCCACCCCCCCCCCCCCCCACCCCCCCCCCCCCCCACCCCCCCCCCCCCCCACCCCCCCCCCCCCCCACCCCCCCCCCCCCCCACCCCCCCCCCCCCCCACCCCCCCCCCCCCCCACCCCCCCCCCCCCCCACCCCCCCCCCCCCCCACCCCCCCCCCCCCCCACCCCCCCCCCCCCCCACCCCCCCCCCCCCCCACCCCCCCCCCCCCCCACCCCCCCCCCCCCCCACCCCCCCCCCCCCCCACCCCCCCCCCCCCCCACCCCCCCCCCCCCCCACCCCCCCCCCCCCCCACCCCCCCCCCCCCCCACCCCCCCCCCCCCCCACCCCCCCCCCCCCCCACCCCCCCCCCCCCCCACCCCCCCCCCCCCCCACCCCCCCCCCCCCCCACCCCCCCCCCCCCCCACCCCCCCCCCCCCCCACCCCCCCCCCCCCCCACCCCCCCCCCCCCCCACCCCCCCCCCCCCCCACCCCCCCCCCCCCCCACCCCCCCCCCCCCCCACCCCCCCCCCCCCCCACCCCCCCCCCCCCCCACCCCCCCCCCCCCCCACCCCCCCCCCCCCCCACCCCCCCCCCCCCCCACCCCCCCCCCCCCCCACCCCCCCCCCCCCCCACCCCCCCCCCCCCCCACCCCCCCCCCCCCCCACCCCCCCCCCCCCCCACCCCCCCCCCCCCCCACCCCCCCCCCCCCCCACCCCCCCCCCCCCCCACCCCCCCCCCCCCCCACCCCCCCCCCCCCCCACCCCCCCCCCCCCCCACCCCCCCCCCCCCCCACCCCCCCCCCCCCCCACCCCCCCCCCCCCCCACCCCCCCCCCCCCCCACCCCCCCCCCCCCCCACCCCCCCCCCCCCCCACCCCCCCCCCCCCCCACCCCCCCCCCCCCCCACCCCCCCCCCCCCCCACCCCCCCCCCCCCCCACCCCCCCCCCCCCCCACCCCCCCCCCCCCCCACCCCCCCCCCCCCCCACCCCCCCCCCCCCCCACCCCCCCCCCCCCCCACCCCCCCCCCCCCCCACCCCCCCCCCCCCCCACCCCCCCCCCCCCCCACCCCCCCCCCCCCCCACCCCCCCCCCCCCCCACCCCCCCCCCCCCCCACCCCCCCCCCCCCCCACCCCCCCCCCCCCCCACCCCCCCCCCCCCCCACCCCCCCCCCCCCCCACCCCCCCCCCCCCCCACCCCCCCCCCCCCCCACCCCCCCCCCCCCCCACCCCCCCCCCCCCCCACCCCCCCCCCCCCCCACCCCCCCCCCCCCCCACCCCCCCCCCCCCCCACCCCCCCCCCCCCCCACCCCCCCCCCCCCCCACCCCCCCCCCCCCCCACCCCCCCCCCCCCCCACCCCCCCCCCCCCCCACCCCCCCCCCCCCCCACCCCCCCCCCCCCCCACCCCCCCCCCCCCCCACCCCCCCCCCCCCCCACCCCCCCCCCCCCCCACCCCCCCCCCCCCCCACCCCCCCCCCCCCCCACCCCCCCCCCCCCCCACCCCCCCCCCCCCCCACCCCCCCCCCCCCCCACCCCCCCCCCCCCCCACCCCCCCCCCCCCCCACCCCCCCCCCCCCCCACCCCCCCCCCCCCCCACCCCCCCCCCCCCCCACCCCCCCCCCCCCCCACCCCCCCCCCCCCCCACCCCCCCCCCCCCCCACCCCCCCCCCCCCCCACCCCCCCCCCCCCCCACCCCCCCCCCCCCCCACCCCCCCCCCCCCCCACCCCCCCCCCCCCCCACCCCCCCCCCCCCCCACCCCCCCCCCCCCCCACCCCCCCCCCCCCCCACCCCCCCCCCCCCCCACCCCCCCCCCCCCCCACCCCCCCCCCCCCCCACCCCCCCCCCCCCCCACCCCCCCCCCCCCCCACCCCCCCCCCCCCCCACCCCCCCCCCCCCCCACCCCCCCCCCCCCCCACCCCCCCCCCCCCCCACCCCCCCCCCCCCCCACCCCCCCCCCCCCCCACCCCCCCCCCCCCCCACCCCCCCCCCCCCCCACCCCCCCCCCCCCCCACCCCCCCCCCCCCCCACCCCCCCCCCCCCCCACCCCCCCCCCCCCCCACCCCCCCCCCCCCCCACCCCCCCCCCCCCCCACCCCCCCCCCCCCCCACCCCCCCCCCCCCCCACCCCCCCCCCCCCCCACCCCCCCCCCCCCCCACCCCCCCCCCCCCCCACCCCCCCCCCCCCCCACCCCCCCCCCCCCCCACCCCCCCCCCCCCCCACCCCCCCCCCCCCCCACCCCCCCCCCCCCCCACCCCCCCCCCCCCCCACCCCCCCCCCCCCCCACCCCCCCCCCCCCCCACCCCCCCCCCCCCCCACCCCCCCCCCCCCCCACCCCCCCCCCCCCCCACCCCCCCCCCCCCCCACCCCCCCCCCCCCCCACCCCCCCCCCCCCCCACCCCCCCCCCCCCCCACCCCCCCCCCCCCCCACCCCCCCCCCCCCCCACCCCCCCCCCCCCCCACCCCCCCCCCCCCCCACCCCCCCCCCCCCCCACCCCCCCCCCCCCCCACCCCCCCCCCCCCCCACCCCCCCCCCCCCCCACCCCCCCCCCCCCCCACCCCCCCCCCCCCCCACCCCCCCCCCCCCCCACCCCCCCCCCCCCCCACCCCCCCCCCCCCCCACCCCCCCCCCCCCCCACCCCCCCCCCCCCCCACCCCCCCCCCCCCCCACCCCCCCCCCCCCCCACCCCCCCCCCCCCCCACCCCCCCCCCCCCCCACCCCCCCCCCCCCCCACCCCCCCCCCCCCCCACCCCCCCCCCCCCCCACCCCCCCCCCCCCCCACCCCCCCCCCCCCCCACCCCCCCCCCCCCCCACCCCCCCCCCCCCCCACCCCCCCCCCCCCCCACCCCCCCCCCCCCCCACCCCCCCCCCCCCCCACCCCCCCCCCCCCCCACCCCCCCCCCCCCCCACCCCCCCCCCCCCCCACCCCCCCCCCCCCCCACCCCCCCCCCCCCCCACCCCCCCCCCCCCCCACCCCCCCCCCCCCCCACCCCCCCCCCCCCCCACCCCCCCCCCCCCCCACCCCCCCCCCCCCCCACCCCCCCCCCCCCCCACCCCCCCCCCCCCCCACCCCCCCCCCCCCCCACCCCCCCCCCCCCCCACCCCCCCCCCCCCCCACCCCCCCCCCCCCCCACCCCCCCCCCCCCCCACCCCCCCCCCCCCCCACCCCCCCCCCCCCCCACCCCCCCCCCCCCCCACCCCCCCCCCCCCCCACCCCCCCCCCCCCCCACCCCCCCCCCCCCCCACCCCCCCCCCCCCCCACCCCCCCCCCCCCCCACCCCCCCCCCCCCCCACCCCCCCCCCCCCCCACCCCCCCCCCCCCCCACCCCCCCCCCCCCCCACCCCCCCCCCCCCCCACCCCCCCCCCCCCCCACCCCCCCCCCCCCCCACCCCCCCCCCCCCCCACCCCCCCCCCCCCCCACCCCCCCCCCCCCCCACCCCCCCCCCCCCCCACCCCCCCCCCCCCCCACCCCCCCCCCCCCCCACCCCCCCCCCCCCCCACCCCCCCCCCCCCCCACCCCCCCCCCCCCCCACCCCCCCCCCCCCCCACCCCCCCCCCCCCCCACCCCCCCCCCCCCCCACCCCCCCCCCCCCCCACCCCCCCCCCCCCCCACCCCCCCCCCCCCCCACCCCCCCCCCCCCCCACCCCCCCCCCCCCCCACCCCCCCCCCCCCCCACCCCCCCCCCCCCCCACCCCCCCCCCCCCCCACCCCCCCCCCCCCCCACCCCCCCCCCCCCCCACCCCCCCCCCCCCCCACCCCCCCCCCCCCCCACCCCCCCCCCCCCCCACCCCCCCCCCCCCCCACCCCCCCCCCCCCCCACCCCCCCCCCCCCCCACCCCCCCCCCCCCCCACCCCCCCCCCCCCCCACCCCCCCCCCCCCCCACCCCCCCCCCCCCCCACCCCCCCCCCCCCCCACCCCCCCCCCCCCCCACCCCCCCCCCCCCCCACCCCCCCCCCCCCCCACCCCCCCCCCCCCCCACCCCCCCCCCCCCCCACCCCCCCCCCCCCCCACCCCCCCCCCCCCCCACCCCCCCCCCCCCCCACCCCCCCCCCCCCCCACCCCCCCCCCCCCCCACCCCCCCCCCCCCCCACCCCCCCCCCCCCCCACCCCCCCCCCCCCCCACCCCCCCCCCCCCCCACCCCCCCCCCCCCCCACCCCCCCCCCCCCCCACCCCCCCCCCCCCCCACCCCCCCCCCCCCCCACCCCCCCCCCCCCCCACCCCCCCCCCCCCCCACCCCCCCCCCCCCCCACCCCCCCCCCCCCCCACCCCCCCCCCCCCCCACCCCCCCCCCCCCCCACCCCCCCCCCCCCCCACCCCCCCCCCCCCCCACCCCCCCCCCCCCCCACCCCCCCCCCCCCCCACCCCCCCCCCCCCCCACCCCCCCCCCCCCCCACCCCCCCCCCCCCCCACCCCCCCCCCCCCCCACCCCCCCCCCCCCCCACCCCCCCCCCCCCCCACCCCCCCCCCCCCCCACCCCCCCCCCCCCCCACCCCCCCCCCCCCCCACCCCCCCCCCCCCCCACCCCCCCCCCCCCCCACCCCCCCCCCCCCCCACCCCCCCCCCCCCCCACCCCCCCCCCCCCCCACCCCCCCCCCCCCCCACCCCCCCCCCCCCCCACCCCCCCCCCCCCCCACCCCCCCCCCCCCCCACCCCCCCCCCCCCCCACCCCCCCCCCCCCCCACCCCCCCCCCCCCCCACCCCCCCCCCCCCCCACCCCCCCCCCCCCCCACCCCCCCCCCCCCCCACCCCCCCCCCCCCCCACCCCCCCCCCCCCCCACCCCCCCCCCCCCCCACCCCCCCCCCCCCCCACCCCCCCCCCCCCCCACCCCCCCCCCCCCCCACCCCCCCCCCCCCCCACCCCCCCCCCCCCCCACCCCCCCCCCCCCCCACCCCCCCCCCCCCCCACCCCCCCCCCCCCCCACCCCCCCCCCCCCCCACCCCCCCCCCCCCCCACCCCCCCCCCCCCCCACCCCCCCCCCCCCCCACCCCCCCCCCCCCCCACCCCCCCCCCCCCCCACCCCCCCCCCCCCCCACCCCCCCCCCCCCCCACCCCCCCCCCCCCCCACCCCCCCCCCCCCCCACCCCCCCCCCCCCCCACCCCCCCCCCCCCCCACCCCCCCCCCCCCCCACCCCCCCCCCCCCCCACCCCCCCCCCCCCCCACCCCCCCCCCCCCCCACCCCCCCCCCCCCCCACCCCCCCCCCCCCCCACCCCCCCCCCCCCCCACCCCCCCCCCCCCCCACCCCCCCCCCCCCCCACCCCCCCCCCCCCCCACCCCCCCCCCCCCCCACCCCCCCCCCCCCCCACCCCCCCCCCCCCCCACCCCCCCCCCCCCCCACCCCCCCCCCCCCCCACCCCCCCCCCCCCCCACCCCCCCCCCCCCCCACCCCCCCCCCCCCCCACCCCCCCCCCCCCCCACCCCCCCCCCCCCCCACCCCCCCCCCCCCCCACCCCCCCCCCCCCCCACCCCCCCCCCCCCCCACCCCCCCCCCCCCCCACCCCCCCCCCCCCCCACCCCCCCCCCCCCCCACCCCCCCCCCCCCCCACCCCCCCCCCCCCCCACCCCCCCCCCCCCCCACCCCCCCCCCCCCCCACCCCCCCCCCCCCCCACCCCCCCCCCCCCCCACCCCCCCCCCCCCCCACCCCCCCCCCCCCCCACCCCCCCCCCCCCCCACCCCCCCCCCCCCCCACCCCCCCCCCCCCCCACCCCCCCCCCCCCCCACCCCCCCCCCCCCCCACCCCCCCCCCCCCCCACCCCCCCCCCCCCCCACCCCCCCCCCCCCCCACCCCCCCCCCCCCCCACCCCCCCCCCCCCCCACCCCCCCCCCCCCCCACCCCCCCCCCCCCCCACCCCCCCCCCCCCCCACCCCCCCCCCCCCCCACCCCCCCCCCCCCCCACCCCCCCCCCCCCCCACCCCCCCCCCCCCCCACCCCCCCCCCCCCCCACCCCCCCCCCCCCCCACCCCCCCCCCCCCCCACCCCCCCCCCCCCCCACCCCCCCCCCCCCCCACCCCCCCCCCCCCCCACCCCCCCCCCCCCCCACCCCCCCCCCCCCCCACCCCCCCCCCCCCCCACCCCCCCCCCCCCCCACCCCCCCCCCCCCCCACCCCCCCCCCCCCCCACCCCCCCCCCCCCCCACCCCCCCCCCCCCCCACCCCCCCCCCCCCCCACCCCCCCCCCCCCCCACCCCCCCCCCCCCCCACCCCCCCCCCCCCCCACCCCCCCCCCCCCCCACCCCCCCCCCCCCCCACCCCCCCCCCCCCCCACCCCCCCCCCCCCCCACCCCCCCCCCCCCCCACCCCCCCCCCCCCCCACCCCCCCCCCCCCCCACCCCCCCCCCCCCCCACCCCCCCCCCCCCCCACCCCCCCCCCCCCCCACCCCCCCCCCCCCCCACCCCCCCCCCCCCCCACCCCCCCCCCCCCCCACCCCCCCCCCCCCCCACCCCCCCCCCCCCCCACCCCCCCCCCCCCCCACCCCCCCCCCCCCCCACCCCCCCCCCCCCCCACCCCCCCCCCCCCCCACCCCCCCCCCCCCCCACCCCCCCCCCCCCCCACCCCCCCCCCCCCCCACCCCCCCCCCCCCCCACCCCCCCCCCCCCCCACCCCCCCCCCCCCCCACCCCCCCCCCCCCCCACCCCCCCCCCCCCCCACCCCCCCCCCCCCCCACCCCCCCCCCCCCCCACCCCCCCCCCCCCCCACCCCCCCCCCCCCCCACCCCCCCCCCCCCCCACCCCCCCCCCCCCCCACCCCCCCCCCCCCCCACCCCCCCCCCCCCCCACCCCCCCCCCCCCCCACCCCCCCCCCCCCCCACCCCCCCCCCCCCCCACCCCCCCCCCCCCCCACCCCCCCCCCCCCCCACCCCCCCCCCCCCCCACCCCCCCCCCCCCCCACCCCCCCCCCCCCCCACCCCCCCCCCCCCCCACCCCCCCCCCCCCCCACCCCCCCCCCCCCCCACCCCCCCCCCCCCCCACCCCCCCCCCCCCCCACCCCCCCCCCCCCCCACCCCCCCCCCCCCCCACCCCCCCCCCCCCCCACCCCCCCCCCCCCCCACCCCCCCCCCCCCCCACCCCCCCCCCCCCCCACCCCCCCCCCCCCCCACCCCCCCCCCCCCCCACCCCCCCCCCCCCCCACCCCCCCCCCCCCCCACCCCCCCCCCCCCCCACCCCCCCCCCCCCCCACCCCCCCCCCCCCCCACCCCCCCCCCCCCCCACCCCCCCCCCCCCCCACCCCCCCCCCCCCCCACCCCCCCCCCCCCCCACCCCCCCCCCCCCCCACCCCCCCCCCCCCCCACCCCCCCCCCCCCCCACCCCCCCCCCCCCCCACCCCCCCCCCCCCCCACCCCCCCCCCCCCCCACCCCCCCCCCCCCCCACCCCCCCCCCCCCCCACCCCCCCCCCCCCCCACCCCCCCCCCCCCCCACCCCCCCCCCCCCCCACCCCCCCCCCCCCCCACCCCCCCCCCCCCCCACCCCCCCCCCCCCCCACCCCCCCCCCCCCCCACCCCCCCCCCCCCCCACCCCCCCCCCCCCCCACCCCCCCCCCCCCCCACCCCCCCCCCCCCCCACCCCCCCCCCCCCCCACCCCCCCCCCCCCCCACCCCCCCCCCCCCCCACCCCCCCCCCCCCCCACCCCCCCCCCCCCCCACCCCCCCCCCCCCCCACCCCCCCCCCCCCCCACCCCCCCCCCCCCCCACCCCCCCCCCCCCCCACCCCCCCCCCCCCCCACCCCCCCCCCCCCCCACCCCCCCCCCCCCCCACCCCCCCCCCCCCCCACCCCCCCCCCCCCCCACCCCCCCCCCCCCCCACCCCCCCCCCCCCCCACCCCCCCCCCCCCCCACCCCCCCCCCCCCCCACCCCCCCCCCCCCCCACCCCCCCCCCCCCCCACCCCCCCCCCCCCCCACCCCCCCCCCCCCCCACCCCCCCCCCCCCCCACCCCCCCCCCCCCCCACCCCCCCCCCCCCCCACCCCCCCCCCCCCCCACCCCCCCCCCCCCCCACCCCCCCCCCCCCCCACCCCCCCCCCCCCCCACCCCCCCCCCCCCCCACCCCCCCCCCCCCCCACCCCCCCCCCCCCCCACCCCCCCCCCCCCCCACCCCCCCCCCCCCCCACCCCCCCCCCCCCCCACCCCCCCCCCCCCCCACCCCCCCCCCCCCCCACCCCCCCCCCCCCCCACCCCCCCCCCCCCCCACCCCCCCCCCCCCCCACCCCCCCCCCCCCCCACCCCCCCCCCCCCCCACCCCCCCCCCCCCCCACCCCCCCCCCCCCCCACCCCCCCCCCCCCCCACCCCCCCCCCCCCCCACCCCCCCCCCCCCCCACCCCCCCCCCCCCCCACCCCCCCCCCCCCCCACCCCCCCCCCCCCCCACCCCCCCCCCCCCCCACCCCCCCCCCCCCCCACCCCCCCCCCCCCCCACCCCCCCCCCCCCCCACCCCCCCCCCCCCCCACCCCCCCCCCCCCCCACCCCCCCCCCCCCCCACCCCCCCCCCCCCCCACCCCCCCCCCCCCCCACCCCCCCCCCCCCCCACCCCCCCCCCCCCCCACCCCCCCCCCCCCCCACCCCCCCCCCCCCCCACCCCCCCCCCCCCCCACCCCCCCCCCCCCCCACCCCCCCCCCCCCCCACCCCCCCCCCCCCCCACCCCCCCCCCCCCCCACCCCCCCCCCCCCCCACCCCCCCCCCCCCCCACCCCCCCCCCCCCCCACCCCCCCCCCCCCCCACCCCCCCCCCCCCCCACCCCCCCCCCCCCCCACCCCCCCCCCCCCCCACCCCCCCCCCCCCCCACCCCCCCCCCCCCCCACCCCCCCCCCCCCCCACCCCCCCCCCCCCCCACCCCCCCCCCCCCCCACCCCCCCCCCCCCCCACCCCCCCCCCCCCCCACCCCCCCCCCCCCCCACCCCCCCCCCCCCCCACCCCCCCCCCCCCCCACCCCCCCCCCCCCCCACCCCCCCCCCCCCCCACCCCCCCCCCCCCCCACCCCCCCCCCCCCCCACCCCCCCCCCCCCCCACCCCCCCCCCCCCCCACCCCCCCCCCCCCCCACCCCCCCCCCCCCCCACCCCCCCCCCCCCCCACCCCCCCCCCCCCCCACCCCCCCCCCCCCCCACCCCCCCCCCCCCCCACCCCCCCCCCCCCCCACCCCCCCCCCCCCCCACCCCCCCCCCCCCCCACCCCCCCCCCCCCCCACCCCCCCCCCCCCCCACCCCCCCCCCCCCCCACCCCCCCCCCCCCCCACCCCCCCCCCCCCCCACCCCCCCCCCCCCCCACCCCCCCCCCCCCCCACCCCCCCCCCCCCCCACCCCCCCCCCCCCCCACCCCCCCCCCCCCCCACCCCCCCCCCCCCCCACCCCCCCCCCCCCCCACCCCCCCCCCCCCCCACCCCCCCCCCCCCCCACCCCCCCCCCCCCCCACCCCCCCCCCCCCCCACCCCCCCCCCCCCCCACCCCCCCCCCCCCCCACCCCCCCCCCCCCCCACCCCCCCCCCCCCCCACCCCCCCCCCCCCCCACCCCCCCCCCCCCCCACCCCCCCCCCCCCCCACCCCCCCCCCCCCCCACCCCCCCCCCCCCCCACCCCCCCCCCCCCCCACCCCCCCCCCCCCCCACCCCCCCCCCCCCCCACCCCCCCCCCCCCCCACCCCCCCCCCCCCCCACCCCCCCCCCCCCCCACCCCCCCCCCCCCCCACCCCCCCCCCCCCCCACCCCCCCCCCCCCCCACCCCCCCCCCCCCCCACCCCCCCCCCCCCCCACCCCCCCCCCCCCCCACCCCCCCCCCCCCCCACCCCCCCCCCCCCCCACCCCCCCCCCCCCCCACCCCCCCCCCCCCCCACCCCCCCCCCCCCCCACCCCCCCCCCCCCCCACCCCCCCCCCCCCCCACCCCCCCCCCCCCCCACCCCCCCCCCCCCCCACCCCCCCCCCCCCCCACCCCCCCCCCCCCCCACCCCCCCCCCCCCCCACCCCCCCCCCCCCCCACCCCCCCCCCCCCCCACCCCCCCCCCCCCCCACCCCCCCCCCCCCCCACCCCCCCCCCCCCCCACCCCCCCCCCCCCCCACCCCCCCCCCCCCCCACCCCCCCCCCCCCCCACCCCCCCCCCCCCCCACCCCCCCCCCCCCCCACCCCCCCCCCCCCCCACCCCCCCCCCCCCCCACCCCCCCCCCCCCCCACCCCCCCCCCCCCCCACCCCCCCCCCCCCCCACCCCCCCCCCCCCCCACCCCCCCCCCCCCCCACCCCCCCCCCCCCCCACCCCCCCCCCCCCCCACCCCCCCCCCCCCCCACCCCCCCCCCCCCCCACCCCCCCCCCCCCCCACCCCCCCCCCCCCCCACCCCCCCCCCCCCCCACCCCCCCCCCCCCCCACCCCCCCCCCCCCCCACCCCCCCCCCCCCCCACCCCCCCCCCCCCCCACCCCCCCCCCCCCCCACCCCCCCCCCCCCCCACCCCCCCCCCCCCCCACCCCCCCCCCCCCCCACCCCCCCCCCCCCCCACCCCCCCCCCCCCCCACCCCCCCCCCCCCCCACCCCCCCCCCCCCCCACCCCCCCCCCCCCCCACCCCCCCCCCCCCCCACCCCCCCCCCCCCCCACCCCCCCCCCCCCCCACCCCCCCCCCCCCCCACCCCCCCCCCCCCCCACCCCCCCCCCCCCCCACCCCCCCCCCCCCCCACCCCCCCCCCCCCCCACCCCCCCCCCCCCCCACCCCCCCCCCCCCCCACCCCCCCCCCCCCCCACCCCCCCCCCCCCCCACCCCCCCCCCCCCCCACCCCCCCCCCCCCCCACCCCCCCCCCCCCCCACCCCCCCCCCCCCCCACCCCCCCCCCCCCCCACCCCCCCCCCCCCCCACCCCCCCCCCCCCCCACCCCCCCCCCCCCCCACCCCCCCCCCCCCCCACCCCCCCCCCCCCCCACCCCCCCCCCCCCCCACCCCCCCCCCCCCCCACCCCCCCCCCCCCCCACCCCCCCCCCCCCCCACCCCCCCCCCCCCCCACCCCCCCCCCCCCCCACCCCCCCCCCCCCCCACCCCCCCCCCCCCCCACCCCCCCCCCCCCCCACCCCCCCCCCCCCCCACCCCCCCCCCCCCCCACCCCCCCCCCCCCCCACCCCCCCCCCCCCCCACCCCCCCCCCCCCCCACCCCCCCCCCCCCCCACCCCCCCCCCCCCCCACCCCCCCCCCCCCCCACCCCCCCCCCCCCCCACCCCCCCCCCCCCCCACCCCCCCCCCCCCCCACCCCCCCCCCCCCCCACCCCCCCCCCCCCCCACCCCCCCCCCCCCCCACCCCCCCCCCCCCCCACCCCCCCCCCCCCCCACCCCCCCCCCCCCCCACCCCCCCCCCCCCCCACCCCCCCCCCCCCCCACCCCCCCCCCCCCCCACCCCCCCCCCCCCCCACCCCCCCCCCCCCCCACCCCCCCCCCCCCCCACCCCCCCCCCCCCCCACCCCCCCCCCCCCCCACCCCCCCCCCCCCCCACCCCCCCCCCCCCCCACCCCCCCCCCCCCCCACCCCCCCCCCCCCCCACCCCCCCCCCCCCCCACCCCCCCCCCCCCCCACCCCCCCCCCCCCCCACCCCCCCCCCCCCCCACCCCCCCCCCCCCCCACCCCCCCCCCCCCCCACCCCCCCCCCCCCCCACCCCCCCCCCCCCCCACCCCCCCCCCCCCCCACCCCCCCCCCCCCCCACCCCCCCCCCCCCCCACCCCCCCCCCCCCCCACCCCCCCCCCCCCCCACCCCCCCCCCCCCCCACCCCCCCCCCCCCCCACCCCCCCCCCCCCCCACCCCCCCCCCCC
Source organism: Sphaerodactylus townsendi (assembly GCF_021028975.2). Classification (NCBI taxonomy): domain Eukaryota; kingdom Metazoa; phylum Chordata; class Lepidosauria; order Squamata; family Sphaerodactylidae; genus Sphaerodactylus; species Sphaerodactylus townsendi. Next base: position 14,116,841 of record NC_059441.1, read on the forward strand.
CCCACCCCCCCCCCCCCCCACCCCCCCCCCCCCCCACCCCCCCCCCCCCCCACCCCCCCCCCCCCCCACCCCCCCCCCCCCCCACCCCCCCCCCCCCCCACCCCCCCCCCCCCCCACCCCCCCCCCCCCCCACCCCCCCCCCCCCCCACCCCCCCCCCCCCCCACCCCCCCCCCCCCCCACCCCCCCCCCCCCCCACCCCCCCCCCCCCCCACCCCCCCCCCCCCCCACCCCCCCCCCCCCCCACCCCCCCCCCCCCCCACCCCCCCCCCCCCCCACCCCCCCCCCCCCCCACCCCCCCCCCCCCCCACCCCCCCCCCCCCCCACCCCCCCCCCCCCCCACCCCCCCCCCCCCCCACCCCCCCCCCCCCCCACCCCCCCCCCCCCCCACCCCCCCCCCCCCCCACCCCCCCCCCCCCCCACCCCCCCCCCCCCCCACCCCCCCCCCCCCCCACCCCCCCCCCCCCCCACCCCCCCCCCCCCCCACCCCCCCCCCCCCCCACCCCCCCCCCCCCCCACCCCCCCCCCCCCCCACCCCCCCCCCCCCCCACCCCCCCCCCCCCCCACCCCCCCCCCCCCCCACCCCCCCCCCCCCCCACCCCCCCCCCCCCCCACCCCCCCCCCCCCCCACCCCCCCCCCCCCCCACCCCCCCCCCCCCCCACCCCCCCCCCCCCCCACCCCCCCCCCCCCCCACCCCCCCCCCCCCCCACCCCCCCCCCCCCCCACCCCCCCCCCCCCCCACCCCCCCCCCCCCCCACCCCCCCCCCCCCCCACCCCCCCCCCCCCCCACCCCCCCCCCCCCCCACCCCCCCCCCCCCCCACCCCCCCCCCCCCCCACCCCCCCCCCCCCCCACCCCCCCCCCCCCCCACCCCCCCCCCCCCCCACCCCCCCCCCCCCCCACCCCCCCCCCCCCCCACCCCCCCCCCCCCCCACCCCCCCCCCCCCCCACCCCCCCCCCCCCCCACCCCCCCCCCCCCCCACCCCCCCCCCCCCCCACCCCCCCCCCCCCCCACCCCCCCCCCCCCCCACCCCCCCCCCCCCCCACCCCCCCCCCCCCCCACCCCCCCCCCCCCCCACCCCCCCCCCCCCCCACCCCCCCCCCCCCCCACCCCCCCCCCCCCCCACCCCCCCCCCCCCCCACCCCCCCCCCCCCCCACCCCCCCCCCCCCCCACCCCCCCCCCCCCCCACCCCCCCCCCCCCCCACCCCCCCCCCCCCCCACCCCCCCCCCCCCCCACCCCCCCCCCCCCCCACCCCCCCCCCCCCCCACCCCCCCCCCCCCCCACCCCCCCCCCCCCCCACCCCCCCCCCCCCCCACCCCCCCCCCCCCCCACCCCCCCCCCCCCCCACCCCCCCCCCCCCCCACCCCCCCCCCCCCCCACCCCCCCCCCCCCCCACCCCCCCCCCCCCCCACCCCCCCCCCCCCCCACCCCCCCCCCCCCCCACCCCCCCCCCCCCCCACCCCCCCCCCCCCCCACCCCCCCCCCCCCCCACCCCCCCCCCCCCCCACCCCCCCCCCCCCCCACCCCCCCCCCCCCCCACCCCCCCCCCCCCCCACCCCCCCCCCCCCCCACCCCCCCCCCCCCCCACCCCCCCCCCCCCCCACCCCCCCCCCCCCCCACCCCCCCCCCCCCCCACCCCCCCCCCCCCCCACCCCCCCCCCCCCCCACCCCCCCCCCCCCCCACCCCCCCCCCCCCCCACCCCCCCCCCCCCCCACCCCCCCCCCCCCCCACCCCCCCCCCCCCCCACCCCCCCCCCCCCCCACCCCCCCCCCCCCCCACCCCCCCCCCCCCCCACCCCCCCCCCCCCCCACCCCCCCCCCCCCCCACCCCCCCCCCCCCCCACCCCCCCCCCCCCCCACCCCCCCCCCCCCCCACCCCCCCCCCCCCCCACCCCCCCCCCCCCCCACCCCCCCCCCCCCCCACCCCCCCCCCCCCCCACCCCCCCCCCCCCCCACCCCCCCCCCCCCCCACCCCCCCCCCCCCCCACCCCCCCCCCCCCCCACCCCCCCCCCCCCCCACCCCCCCCCCCCCCCACCCCCCCCCCCCCCCACCCCCCCCCCCCCCCACCCCCCCCCCCCCCCACCCCCCCCCCCCCCCACCCCCCCCCCCCCCCACCCCCCCCCCCCCCCACCCCCCCCCCCCCCCACCCCCCCCCCCCCCCACCCCCCCCCCCCCCCACCCCCCCCCCCCCCCACCCCCCCCCCCCCCCACCCCCCCCCCCCCCCACCCCCCCCCCCCCCCACCCCCCCCCCCCCCCACCCCCCCCCCCCCCCACCCCCCCCCCCCCCCACCCCCCCCCCCCCCCACCCCCCCCCCCCCCCACCCCCCCCCCCCCCCACCCCCCCCCCCCCCCACCCCCCCCCCCCCCCACCCCCCCCCCCCCCCACCCCCCCCCCCCCCCACCCCCCCCCCCCCCCACCCCCCCCCCCCCCCACCCCCCCCCCCCCCCACCCCCCCCCCCCCCCACCCCCCCCCCCCCCCACCCCCCCCCCCCCCCACCCCCCCCCCCCCCCACCCCCCCCCCCCCCCACCCCCCCCCCCCCCCACCCCCCCCCCCCCCCACCCCCCCCCCCCCCCACCCCCCCCCCCCCCCACCCCCCCCCCCCCCCACCCCCCCCCCCCCCCACCCCCCCCCCCCCCCACCCCCCCCCCCCCCCACCCCCCCCCCCCCCCACCCCCCCCCCCCCCCACCCCCCCCCCCCCCCACCCCCCCCCCCCCCCACCCCCCCCCCCCCCCACCCCCCCCCCCCCCCACCCCCCCCCCCCCCCACCCCCCCCCCCCCCCACCCCCCCCCCCCCCCACCCCCCCCCCCCCCCACCCCCCCCCCCCCCCACCCCCCCCCCCCCCCACCCCCCCCCCCCCCCACCCCCCCCCCCCCCCACCCCCCCCCCCCCCCACCCCCCCCCCCCCCCACCCCCCCCCCCCCCCACCCCCCCCCCCCCCCACCCCCCCCCCCCCCCACCCCCCCCCCCCCCCACCCCCCCCCCCCCCCACCCCCCCCCCCCCCCACCCCCCCCCCCCCCCACCCCCCCCCCCCCCCACCCCCCCCCCCCCCCACCCCCCCCCCC